>NC_092522.1:126419660-126422160 GCF_037038585.1 Patagioenas fasciata | reverse complement strand
AACCCTAACCCTAACCCTAACCCTAACCCTAACCCTAACCCTAACCCTAACCCTAACCCTAACCCTAACCCTAACCCTAACCCTAACCCTAACCCTAACCCTAACCCTAACCCTAACCCTAACCCTAACCCTAACCCTAACCCTAACCCTAACCCTAACCCTAACCCTAACCCTAACCCTAACCCTAACCCTAACCCTAACCCTAACCCTAACCCTAACCCTAACCCTAACCCTAACCCTAACCCTAACCCTAACCCTAACCCTAACCCTAACCCTAACCCTAACCCTAACCCTAACCCTAACCCTAACCCTAACCCTAACCCTAACCCTAACCCTAACCCTAACCCTAACCCTAACCCTAACCCTAACCCTAACCCTAACCCTAACCCTAACCCTAACCCTAACCCTAACCCTAACCCTAACCCTAACCCTAACCCTAACCCTAACCCTAACCCTAACCCTAACCCTAACCCTAACCCTAACCCTAACCCTAACCCTAACCCTAACCCTAACCCTAACCCTAACCCTAACCCTAACCCTAACCCTAACCCTAACCCTAACCCTAACCCTAACCCTAACCCTAACCCTAACCCTAACCCTAACCCTAACCCTAACCCTAACCCTAACCCTAACCCTAACCCTAACCCTAACCCTAACCCTAACCCTAACCCTAACCCTAACCCTAACCCTAACCCTAACCCTAACCCTAACCCTAACCCTAACCCTAACCCTAACCCTAACCCTAACCCTAACCCTAACCCTAACCCTAACCCTAACCCTAACCCTAACCCTAACCCTAACCCTAACCCTAACCCTAACCCTAACCCTAACCCTAACCCTAACCCTAACCCTAACCCTAACCCTAACCCTAACCCTAACCCTAACCCTAACCCTAACCCTAACCCTAACCCTAACCCTAACCCTAACCCTAACCCTAACCCTAACCCTAACCCTAACCCTAACCCTAACCCTAACCCTAACCCTAACCCTAACCCTAACCCTAACCCTAACCCTAACCCTAACCCTAACCCTAACCCTAACCCTAACCCTAACCCTAACCCTAACCCTAACCCTAACCCTAACCCTAACCCTAACCCTAACCCTAACCCTAACCCTAACCCTAACCCTAACCCTAACCCTAACCCTAACCCTAACCCTAACCCTAACCCTAACCCTAACCCTAACCCTAACCCTAACCCTAACCCTAACCCTAACCCTAACCCTAACCCTAACCCTAACCCTAACCCTAACCCTAACCCTAACCCTAACCCTAACCCTAACCCTAACCCTAACCCTAACCCTAACCCTAACCCTAACCCTAACCCTAACCCTAACCCTAACCCTAACCCTAACCCTAACCCTAACCCTAACCCTAACCCTAACCCTAACCCTAACCCTAACCCTAACCCTAACCCTAACCCTAACCCTAACCCTAACCCTAACCCTAACCCTAACCCTAACCCTAACCCTAACCCTAACCCTAACCCTAACCCTAACCCTAACCCTAACCCTAACCCTAACCCTAACCCTAACCCTAACCCTAACCCTAACCCTAACCCTAACCCTAACCCTAACCCTAACCCTAACCCTAACCCTAACCCTAACCCTAACCCTAACCCTAACCCTAACCCTAACCCTAACCCTAACCCTAACCCTAACCCTAACCCTAACCCTAACCCTAACCCTAACCCTAACCCTAACCCTAACCCTAACCCTAACCCTAACCCTAACCCTAACCCTAACCCTAACCCTAACCCTAACCCTAACCCTAACCCTAACCCTAACCCTAACCCTAACCCTAACCCTAACCCTAACCCTAACCCTAACCCTAACCCTAACCCTAACCCTAACCCTAACCCTAACCCTAACCCTAACCCTAACCCTAACCCTAACCCTAACCCTAACCCTAACCCTAACCCTAACCCTAACCCTAACCCTAACCCTAACCCTAACCCTAACCCTAACCCTAACCCTAACCCTAACCCTAACCCTAACCCTAACCCTAACCCTAACCCTAACCCTAACCCTAACCCTAACCCTAACCCTAACCCTAACCCTAACCCTAACCCTAACCCTAACCCTAACCCTAACCCTAACCCTAACCCTAACCCTAACCCTAACCCTAACCCTAACCCTAACCCTAACCCTAACCCTAACCCTAACCCTAACCCTAACCCTAACCCTAACCCTAACCCTAACCCTAACCCTAACCCTAACCCTAACCCTAACCCTAACCCTAACCCTAACCCTAACCCTAACCCTAACCCTAACCCTAACCCTAACCCTAACCCTAACCCTAACCCTAACCCTAACCCTAACCCTAACCCTAACCCTAACCCTAACCCTAACCCTAACCCTAACCCTAACCCTAACCCTAACCCTAACCCTAACCCTAACCCTAACCCTAACCCTAACCCTAACCCTAACCCTAACCCTAACCCTAACCCTAACCCTAACCCTAACCCTAACCCTAACCCTAACCCTAACCCTAACCCTAACC